>NW_025765003.1:3067500-3095000 GCF_003918875.1 Haliotis rubra | reverse complement strand
TATGGTTGCTATGACAACAGATGCAAGCTACCATGGTATCTACGTCAGCTTGACGTCAATGTATAATCGACATGATTATTCTGTGAAATTTGCACGTGCTGGCAGAGCTGTGTTCGACGACGAGCTCTGTGTCAGCGGTCTGTCGTATCGATATAGGGTCTGCAATTACCTTGGTGCTCACTCGCCCCTGAAACCAACTAGAGTTCGATTAGCACGTGCCCGGTGTCTTTGGAAATGACGGTGGGCACCGACGGTCAGGTGGTTTCGGTGTCCCGCAGCAGATTAGGAAATAACAGTATTGATGGCGAACCCCATTATATGCACGCTGACGTATGGAGCCGAGTGTTTAAGTGGTCTCTCGCTGATGTTTTGTCGCGAGAGCTGGTTGATATTTGCACTCACATCTATAAGTATGCCGTTTGTTGACATACGTATGTACGGCTTTGGATTTATCTTATCTCTGTCGACGGTTAGTGGAAAAGTCGTCGCTACAAATGCCAGTGTGTGAAGCATGTGTACAGGGTCTGCTGTGGTAATTGGAGGAATAAAGGTGTTATTTTCCTAATTCCTTGGCGTATATATTCTTAACAACGTTTATGTTGCTACACGAAGAGACAGTTTGTAGCTCGTTACGCTGGCGTGACACTGTGTCTGGAGTGAGGCTGAATATCTACCCGTGGCAGTCTTTTGGAATCATGAATGGATTTTGTGGAAATACTGCTGTTAGTTTTCGTAAGTCGCACACATCCCACCACACACCCGACAACTCACTGCCTAACACTGCCTATATATATATATATATATACTCACTCACCCACTCACTCACTCGCTCACTCGCTCACATCCCACCACACACCCGATAACTCACTTCTTTATTCTCGGCAATATATGTTTCACTATGCATTGCACTGTGGGACATGTATGTTTCTCACTCACTCACTCACTCCATAAAGGGCAGTTTTCGCACCATGCACTGTGGGGGTAGAACAGGTGACATGTATCTGACACCATGCACTGTGGGGGTTGAACCGGTGACATGTATCTGACACCATGCACTGTGGGGGTTGAACAGGTGACATATATCTGACACCTTGCACTGTGGGGGTTGAACCGGTGACATGTATCTGACACCATGCACTGTGGGGGTTGAACAGGTGACATGTATCTGACACCGTGCACTGTGGGGGTTGAACAGGTGACATGTATCTGACACCATGCACTGTGGGGGTTGAACAGGTGACATGTATCTGACACCATGCACTGTGGGGGTTGAACAGGTGACATGTATCTGACACCATGCACTGTGGGGGTTGAACAGGTGACATGTATCTGACACCATGCACTGTGGGGTTGAACAGGTGACATGTATCTGACACCATGCACTGTGGGGGTTGAACAGGTGACATGTATCTGACACCATGCACTGTGGGGGTTGAACAGGTGACATGTATCTGACACCTTGCACTGTGGGGGTTGAACCGGTGACATGTATCTGACACCATGCACTGTGGGGGTTGAACAGGTGACATGTATCTGACACCATGCACTGTGGGGGTTGAACCGGTGACATGTATCTGACACCATGCACTGTGGGGTTTGAACAGGTGACATATATCTGACACCGTGCACTGTGGGGGTTGAACCGGTGACATGTATCTGAAACTGTGCACTGTGGGGGTAGAACAGGTGACATGTATCTGACACCATGTACTGTGGGGGTAGAACAGGTCATATGTATCTGACACCGTGCACTGTGGGGGTAGAATAGGTGACATGTATCTGACACCATGTACTGTGGGGGTAGAACAGGTAACATGTATCTGACATCATGCACTATGTTGAATGAACAGGTGACATGTATCTGACACCAAGCACTGTGGGGGTTAAACAGGTGACATGTATCTGACACCGTGCACTGTGGGGGTTGAACAGGTGACATGTATCTGACACCGTGCACTGTGGGGGTTGAACAGGTGACATGTATCTGACACCATGTACTGTGGGGGTTGAACAGGTGACATGTATCTGACACCATGCACTGTGGGGGTTGAACAGGTGACATGTATCTGAAACTGTGCACTGTGGGGGTAGAACAGGTGACATGTATCTGACACCATGTACTGTGAGGGTAGAACAGGTAACATGTATCTGACATCATGCACTATCTTGAATGAACAGGTGACATGTATCTGACACCATGCACTGTGGGGGTTGAACAGGTGACATGTATCTGACACCATGCACTGTGGGGGTTGAACAGGTGACATGTATCTGACACCATGTACTGTGGGGGTTGAACAGGTGACATGTATCTGACACCATGCACTGTGGGGGTTGAACCGGTGACATGTATCTGACACCATGCACTATGTTGAATGGACAGGTGACATGTACAGGTGACACTGTATCTGACATGTATCTGACACCATGTACTGTGGGGGCTGAACAGGTGACATGTATCTGACATCATGCACTATGTTGAATGGACAGGTGACATGTACCTGACACCATGCACTGTGAGGGTTGAACAGGTGACATGTATCTGACACCGTGCACTGTGGGGGTTGAACAGGTGACATGTATCTGACACCATGCACTGTGGGGGTTGAACAGGTGACATGTATCTGACACCATGCACTGTGGGGGTTGAACAGGTGACATGTATCTGACACCATGTACTGTGGGGGTTAAACAGGTGACATGTATCTGACACCATGTACTGTGGGGGTTGAACAGGTGACATGTATCTGACACCATGCACTGTGGGGGTTGAACAGGTGACATGTATCTGACACCATGTACTGTGGGGTAGAACAGGTGACATGTATCTGACACCATGTACTGTGGGGTTGAACAGGTGACATGTATCTGACACCATGTACTGTGGGGGTTAAACAGGTGACATGTATCTGACACCATGTACTGTGGGGGTTAAACAGGTGACATGTATCTGACACCATGTACTGTGGGGGTTGAACAGGTGACATGTATCTGACACCATGTACTGTGGGGGTTGAACAGGTGACATGTATCTTACACCGTGTACTGTGGGGGTAGAACAGCTGACATGTATCTGACACCGTGCACTGTGGGGGTTGAACAGGTGACATGTATCTGACATCATGCACTATGTTGAATGAACAGGTGACATGTATCTGACATCAAGCACTGTGGGGGTTAAACAGGTGACATGTATCTGACACCGTGCACTGTGGGGGTTGAACAGGTGACATGTATCTGACGTCATGCACTATGTTGAATGAACAGGTGACATGTATCTGACACTGTGCACTGTGGGGGTTGAACAGGTGACATGTATCTGACATCATGCACTATGTTGAATGAACAGGTGACATGTATCTGACATCAAGCACTGTGGGGGTTAAACAGGTGACATGTATCTGACACCATGCACTGTGGGGGTTGAACAGGTGACATGTATCTGACATCATGCACTATGTTGAATGAACAGGTGACATGTATCTGACACCGTTCACTGTGGGGGTAGAACAGGTGACATGTATCTGAAATCATGCACTATGTGGAATGAACAGGTGACATGTATCTGACACCATGCACTGTGGGGGTTGAACAGGTGACATGTATCTGACACCGTGCACTGTGAGAGTAGAACAGGTGACATGTATCTGACACCATGTACTGTGGGGGTTACACAGGTGACATGTATCTGACACCATGTACTGTGGGGGTTGAACAGGTGACATGTATCTGACACCATGCACTGTGAGAGTAGAACAGGTGACATGTATCTGACACCGTGCACTGTGAGAGTAGAACAGGTGACATGTATCTGACACCATGCACTGTGGGGGTTGAACAGGTGACATGTATCTGACACCATGTACTGTGGGGGTTGAACAGGTGACATGTATCTGACACCATGTACTGTGGGGGTTGAACCAGTGACATGTATCTGACACCATGTACTGTGGGGGTAGAACAGGTGACATGTATCTGACATCATGCACTGTGGGGGTTGAACAGGTGACATGTATCTGACATCATGCACTATGTTGGATGAACAGGTGACATGTATCTGACACCATGTACTGTGGGGGTTGAACAGGTGACATGTATCTGACACCATGTACTGTGGGGGTAGAACCGGTGACATGTATCTGACACCATGTACTGTGGGGGTAGAACAGGTGACATGTATCTGACACCATGCACTGTGGGGGTAGAACAGGTGACATGTATCTGACACCATGTACTGTGGGGGTAGAACAGGTGACATGTATCTGACATCATGTACTGTGAGGGTTGAACAGGTGACATGTATCTGACATCATGCACTGTGGGGGTTGAACAGGTGACATGTATCTGACATCATGCACTATGTTGGATGAACAGGTGACATGTATCTGACATCATGCACTGTGGGGGTTGAACAGGTGACATGTATCTGACACCGTGTACTGTGGGGGTTGAACAGGTGACATGTATCTGACACCATGCACTGTGAGGGTTGAACAGGTGACATGTATCTGACATCATGCACTGTGGGGGTTGAACAGGTGACATGTATCTGACACCATGTACTGTGGGGGTTGAACAGGTGACATGTATCTGACATCATGTACTGTGAGGGTTGAACAGGTGACATGTATCTGACATCATGCACTGTGGGGGTTGAACAGGTGACATGTATCTGACATCATGCACTATGTTGGATGAACAGGTGACATGTATCTGACATCATGCACTGTGGGGGTTGAACAGGTGACATGTATCTGACACAGTGTACTGTGGGGGTTGAACAGGTGACATGTATCTGACACCATGCACTGTTGGGGTTGAACAGGTGACATGTATCTGACATGATGCACTGTGGGGGTTGAACAGGTGACATGTATCTGACACCATGCACTGTGGGGGTTGAACAGGTGACATGTATCTGACACCATGTACTGTGGGGGTTGAACAGGTGACATGTATCTGACACCATGTACTGTGGGGGTTGAACCAGTGACATGTATCTGACATGATGCACTGTGGGGGTGAACAGGTGACATGTATCTGACACCATGTACTGTGGGGTTGAACAGGTGACATGTATCTGACACCATGTACTGTGGGGAGTTGAACAGGTGACATGTATCTGACACCATGCACTGTGGGGGTTGAACAGGTGACATGTATCTGACATGATGCACTGTGGGGTTGAACAGGTGACATGTATCTGACACCATGTACTGTGGGGGGGTTGAACAGGTGACATGTATCTGACACCATGTACTGTGGGGGTGAACAGGTGACATGTATCTGACACCATGTACTGTGGGGAACAGTTGAACCCAGTACTGACATGACATGTATCTGACACCATGTACTGTGGGGGGTAGAACAGGTGACATGTATCTGACATCATGCACTGTGGGGGTTGAACAGGTGACATGTATCTGACATCATGCACTATGTTGGATGAACAGGTGACATGTATCTGACACCATGTACTGTGGGGTTAAACAGGTGACATGTATCTGACACCATGTACTGTGGGGTAGAACCGGTGACATGTATCTGACACCATGTACTGTGGGGTAGAACAGGTGACATGTATCTGACACCATGCACTGTGGGGTTGAACCGGTGACATGTATCTGACACCATGTACTGTGGGGTAGAACAGGTGACATGTATCTGACATCATGTACTGTGAGGGTTGAACAGGTGACATGTATCTGACATCATGCACTGTGGGGGTTGAACAGGTGACATGTATCTGACATCATGCACTATGTTGGATGAACAGGTGACATGTATCTGACATCATGCACTGTGGGGGTTGAACAGGTGACATGTATCTGACACCGTGTACTGTGGGGGTTGAACAGGTGACATGTATCTGACACCATGCACTGTGGGGGTTGAACAGGTGACATGTATCTGACATCATGCACTGTGGGGGTTGAACAGGTGACATGTATCTGACACCATGTACTGTGGGGGTTGAACAGGTGACATGTATCTGACACCATGTACTGTGGGGGTTGAACAGGTGACATGTATCTGATGTACTGATGGTCTGTATACATGTACTGACACCATGACTGGTCTGTATATGTACTGATGGTCTGTATATGTACTGATTGTCTGTATATGTACTGATTGGTCTGTATATGTACTGATGGTCTGTATATGTACTGATGGTCTGTATATGTACTGATGGTCTGTATATGTACTGATATGTCTGTATATGTACTGATGGTCTGTATATGTACTGATGGTCTGTATATGTACTGATGGTCTGTATATGTACTGATGCTGTATATGTACTGATGGTCTGTATATGTACTGATGGTCTGTATATGTACTGATGGTCTGTATATGTACTGATGGTCTGTATATGTACTGATGGTCTGATATGTCTGTATATGTACTGATTGTCTGTCTGTATATGTACTGATGGTCTGTATATGTACTACTGATTGTCTGTATATGTACTGATGGTCTATATGTATATGTACTGATGGTCTGTATATGTATGGTCTGTGATGATTCTGTATATGTACTGATGTACTGATTGTCTGTATATGTACTGATTGTCTGTATATGTACTGATTGGTCTGTATATGTACTGATATATGTACTGATTGTCTGTATATGTACTGATGGTCTGATATGTCTGTATGATGTACTGATGGTCTGTATATGTACTGATGGTCTGTATATGTACTGATGGTCTGTATATGTACTGATTGTCTGTATATGTACTGATTGTCTGTATATGTACTGATGGTCTGTATATGTACTGATGGTCTGTATATGTACTGATTGTATATGTACTGATTGTCTGTATGTGATGGTCTGTATATGTACTGATGGTCTGTATATGTACTGATGGTCTGTATATGTACTGATGGTCTGTATATGTACTGATGGTCTGTATATGTACTGATGGTCTGTATATGTACTGATGGTCTGTATATGTACTGATGGTCTGTATGTACTGATGGTCTGTATATGTACTGATGGTCTGTATATGTACTGATGGTCTGTATATGTACTGATGGTCTGTATATGTACTGATGGTCTGTATATGTACTGATGGTCTGTATATGTACTGATGGTCTGTATATGTACTGTCTGTATATGTACTGATGGTCTGTATATGTACTGATGGTCTGTATATGTACTGATTGTCTGTATATGTACTGATTGTCTGTATATGTACTGATTGTCTGTATATGTACTGATGGTCTGTACTCTGTATATGTACTGATGTCTGTATATGTACTGATTGTCTGTCTGTATATGTACTATGTACTGATTGTCTGTATATGTACTGATTGTCTGTATATGTACTGAAGGCCTGTATATGTACTGATTGTCTGTATATGTACTGATGGTCTGTATATGTACTGATTGTCTGTATATGTACTGATTGTCTGTATATGTACTGATTGTCTGTATATGTACTGATTGTCTGTATATGTACTGATGGTCTGTATATGTACTGATTGTCTGTATATGTACTGATGGTCTGTATATGTACTGATCTGTATATGTACTGTATATGTACTGATTGTCTGTATATGTACTGATTGTCTGTATATGTACTGATTGTCTGTATATGTACTGATGATGGTCTGTATATGTACTGATGATATGTCTGTATATGTACTGATTCTGGTCTGTATATGTACTGATTGTCTGTATATGTACTACTGATGGTCTGTATATGTACTGTATATGTATGGTCTGTATGTATGTACTGATGGTCTGTATATGTACTGAAGGTCTGTATATGTACTGATGGTCTGTATATGTACTGATGGTCTGTATATGTACTGATGGTCTGTATATGTACTGATGGTCTGTATATGTACTGATGGTCTGTATATGTACTGATGTACTGATGGTCTGTATATGTACTGATGGTCTGTATATGTACTGATTGTCTGTATATGTACTGATGGTCTGTATATGTACTGATGGTCTGTATATGTACTGATGGTCTGTATATGTACTGATGGTCTGTATATGTACTGATGGTCTGTATATGTACTGATTGTCTGTATATGTACTGATTGTCTGTATATGTACTGATTGTCTGTATATGTACTGAAGGTCTGTATATGTACTGAGGGTCTGTATATGTACTGAATATCGATTTTAGGAATATTCCAGCAACATCACGGCGGGGGACACCAGAAATGGGCTTCACACATTGTAGCCATGTGGGGATTCGAACCTGGGTTTTCGGCGTGACGAGCCAACGCTTTTACCACCAGGCTACCCCACCGCCCCTGAGGCCACTTGATGGGTCGGGCGGTGAGACTCGAGAGGTAATCTGTGGGACAAGTCAGAACCGTGGTATCCCAATCGATGCTCACAATATCAGCCATCAGATAACGTGATCACGGCTTGAGTACTAAGCATGTAGAGGCTGGCGTCATCATGACAAAACACAAAACTGTTTCATTACCAGAATCTAGAATTTATTACAAGAATCATTCATAAAATAGGTCTTTCTTCCTCTCATTGATAATTTATCATGGTTTAGACTGATGTCATAGAAGTCATAAATGCATAATATACCCAAAATCTGTATAATCGGTATATTCAAAATTGATAAATAATTGAAAATATGTTAAAATATTAAATCTGACGCGTAAAAGTTACTGAAAAAAGAAATTTTCGATCACGCCACATAATAATTAAAATAGTTTTTCTTCAAAATTTAAAATAATTATATTAACCAAAAGAAACCGGGCTAGTTCAGTAACAGCATGTCAAATACTGTGATTCACATAAAGAATTAGTGAAAGACTACCATTATGGTAGATTTTATAAGGTAATAAAACAAGGAAACTATCAAGTAATTAACAAGATAACCTTCATATCGGTAGGTACGTTATGTTGAAACGAGGCAGCAGGGAATAAAATCTAATGATTAACTTATTATGGCCTCTATTCAGTTGTATTTAATTTCATCTCTGGTTATGTGTTTCAGGAAATACCAGGGTTCATATGCAATAGGCGACCTTAGCGCTAAGACTACCCTGTCGTGTTCATACAACACGCTTACGATGGTCGTAGCGCTGAAGTCGTTTTCGCAAGCCCTGTTTCCTGCTCCTCATAACCGGTCACACCAAAATAATTTCACCTAGCAATGTTGTTTAATTGTACTTCATTCTGTCTCTGGTTGTATGTTTAAAGAAAGTCCAGGGTTCATATGCACAAAGCGACCTTAGCGCTACGACCCTATCGTGTCCATGCAACACGCTTACGATGGTCGTAGCGCTGAAGTCGTTTTCGCAAGCCCTGTTTCCAGCTACTGATAACCGATCCTATCTAGATAATCGCACCTGGCATTGTTTCGGTTAACGTCGCTGACAGGATCAGGCTCGGTAAATCTTATGTTTTTGGTAGCGCCATTTGCATTGCTACGGAATTCCACCCACAGAGGCAGATCTTTGGATCTCAGCCTGAACGGCGAATTTACTGGGAGATCCCGCCAGTGGGCATTGGGGGTTCCCCAATTAGCAAAACTAAGCCAATAGGTGATCAACTGCTCGGAAACCTTCTCATCAGCACGGGTCGTGTTGAAGCCGAGTCGGGCAGGTGCCCGGAACAGGAACGGTACATCAGCCTGGTGGCACACCCGATCCACACAGTCTAAGGAATCTCCCCAGAATTCCGGGAAAGGGACAGGTTGATCGAAAATGAACCACCACACTTTGGAATGTTCGCTCAGCTTCTGAGCCACGTATCTGGCTGAGCACAAAAAGAGCCTGTCGGACATGAAGCTGACCAGGTTCTCGCGGTTGTCGCCAGCGACAGGGGATACTGGGCATTGATGATCTGCGTGGAATTGTCAGGTTCGAAGTAACTCATGGCGGCCCTGTAACTCGCCTCGTCCACGGCGGTGGTGTAGTAATCGTAAATGCTTCCAACGGATTCTTCAGATGTGGAACCGATCAGTATTTCCTTGTTTATATTGGTCACGGTCTCGAACAGTTCCACGAGACTTCCTTTGATTTCATCGCCATCTATAACCGGGCCCCATGACTCCAGTGATAGGTAGGGGTTGTCTGATACGTAGATGGACGTCCCTTGCCAAGCAGTCAGCACCTCAGCTGATGTTTTGGACTTGTAGCACGAAATGTTCCCTTGTGTGCAGCCGAGATTTTGCGAGAAAAGATAGTCCTGATATGCTCCCTCTGCCGGATTTTTGAACGAAATCCCAAAGGGGCGCTGTGCATGATGGCCCTGGTGGAGAGATCGTCAGCTTTACCGGAAGTGAGATGGATTGCCACGGATTGAGCGCCTGAACTGTCTCCAAAGATCGTTACCTTTAAAAACAACATTACAAAATACCCGATGAAAACCTCCATTAAACTTCTGAAACGTTGTTCATTACACAGCGAAAACATCCATTACTAAATTCCTATCTGATGGTAGAACAAATGATTAGTAGTATGAATGGGTTATTTTATATATTTAACACCAACGTTAGAGGTGTTTGTTTGTTTGTGCGTCGTTTAACGCCACATTCAGCAATATTCCAGCTATATGGCGGCAGTCTGTCAATAATCGAGTCTGGACCAGACAATCCAGTGATCAACAGCATGAACATCGATCTACGCAATTGGGATACGATGACATGTGTTAACCAAGCCAGCGAGCCTGACCACCCGATCCCGTTAGTCGCCTCTTACGACAAGCATGGGTTACTGAAGATCCTGGGCCCCGTTTCTCAAAGCTCACGTAAGCCTAATTCTCGTAACTTTTCTCGTAGCATTCGTACCTCCTATGTTACAGTATAGGAGATTCGAATGCTACGAGAAAAGTTACGAGATCTTAGGCTTACGAGAGCTTTGTGAAACGAGGCCCAGTTCTAACACGGATCTTTAGGGGTCTCAACGTTAAAGAATAAACAGTCATGATCACCCGCCGGAATGGCATTACAAGCCAAAATAGAGGTGAAAATTTAAATGGATCACTGAAAACCCTGTGAATGTCTGAAAACACAGCAGGTATATCTACCGTCACATGCCGGTGGTCCAACTGAGTACACCCACCTGTGATGGATCCCCGCCGAAAGCGTTGATGTTGTCATGGACCCACTGTAATGCCATCCGTTGATCTTTGATGGCATAGTTACCAGCATAGACAGTTGTGCCGTCGCTCTGTGCCAGAAATCCAAATGGACCTGTTCATGCCAAGTGTGAAATGAAAATGATTAATTGGCTATAAAATGTTACCATTTTAACTATCTTTAAAATATTTTACTTCACAAGGATTCGTATACGCCTAGATGAGTCCAGCATCACTGATATAATGCCTACATATATACACAGGAGCATTAAACACCATCTGAATGCAAGGGCTATCATCAGAAAAATGGTCCAAACAGGCAATCATACACGAGCACGCTGGAATGCACATGTCAAGGTCCTGCTTCACACACTACCTCAACAGCGAGATATGTACTCGTGCTGTAGGATCCAAAAAGGGCAGGGCGACAGAATTTCAAGCGGCACCCTTATTCCAAAAGGGGCGTGCAATGACTGACTGACTGACTGAGTTTGGTTTTACGCCGCTTTTAGCAATATTCCAGCAACATCACGGTGGGGGACACCAGAAATGGGCTTCACACATTGTAACCAAGTGGGGATTCGAACCCGGGTCTTCGGCGTGACGAGCCAACGCTTTAACCACTAAGCTACCCCACCGCCCCGGGCGTGCAATGAGTGAGTGAGTGAGTGAGTATGGTTTTTCGCAGCTTTTAGCAATATTCCAGCAATATCAAGGCGTGGGACATCAGGATTGCTTGATGATGAGGACACTAGTAGATGCCTTCCGTACGAGGTAAGTTTACACCAGGTACCCATATGATCGCCAGTGGTGGTTCATACAAGCACAACACTCATTAACTGTGTGACAATCAGACAGGCTGCGTTGTCATAGTGACCATACTTCCCGGCATTGCTGATATTTTCGTATTTGTGTATTCCTCTCATATTGCAAATACATTATCACCAAATTCCAATTTCAGTTTTGCGTTATTTTTTTACCAGAGTAAAATATGATAAAATTGCCATTTTATTATGTGGAATTCAAGGTATATAGAACACCGAGTATAGATTTGGTACTCATGTGTATAGAAGGAGAATACGACACGTTACCCCCCTGTCGTCAACTCTGTAAAGTTCGTTGTTTACATGCAATCCCTAACGTGTTGTGGTGGTGTTGTGGTGGTGTTGTGGTGGTTAATGAGGTCTCTCACCTAGGCGATAATTCAGGCTGACGAAGATAACATCCCCTCTGGAGACGATGGTCTCGCCGTCAAACAGAACACTTCCTCCGCTGTAGTACTCGAAGTTACCGCCATGGATCCACAGCATCACGGGGAGACTGGCGGATATGGGCTTCAAAGGTCGGAAGACGTTTAGAGACAGACAGTCTTCAGACATCTGTTGATGAGAATTGCCAAGTTTGTTTAAAACATCAACCAGTTTGCTCGAAAGGAATAAATTAGGCACGATACATATATTCAAAGTTATCGGGCGACAGATCATATCAAATTCTGATTGACATTTTCAAGAGCGGAATAAAAAAATTCGGAGACAGTCAGAGGTCAACGGTTTCAACGATACAAAGAGACGAACTAACATTTCGCGAAACAGAAACGTCTTTGTGACGTTCCCCACCGAATTTGGAGTAAAACTTGCGCATTGCTTAGGCATCGAAGCAACAGTTCGGATTTACTATAAGACATGTACAGGAATGCTACAATGAACTTCTCCAAGTAGCACCATTGTCAAAACAGTCTATTAAGAATACCGTACTTCACAAAGCTAAACTACCATTGTGCAGGGTCGGTAGGGTAGTCGAGTGGTTAAAGCTTTCGCTCGTCACGCAGAAGACACAAGTTCCATTCCAAACATTGGTACAATTTGTGAAGACCATTTCTGGTGCCCCCCGCCGTGATATTGCTGGAATATTGCTAAAAACGGCGTAAAACTGAACTCACTCACTCACCGATACGTTACTATAGCCTCATTCTGAGCCGGAATCGCCGCCAGCGCTCCAAGAAACCCTCCAATCAAATAACAACAATGAGCAAGTGAAAACATTTCCTAAGATAGCGATAAGAAAGATGGGAATTGTGACGTTACCTCCAAAAGCTTTTTTGCAAATGAATCAACAGTATTCATCAAAATGGAACGGAAATTAATGCATTGGATTTCCAACGATGCCAACGCCACCTACCTCAGTTTGGCAGATGAATTTGGCGTCTTGGGGGCAGTATTGGTAGCAGGCTGGTTTGATCGCGGTGGCGTCCAGGACCCCAGTCCATGTAGAGGGGGACAGGGTTGCCGAACCTGGAACATGTCACGTGACCTTGTACCCTCGGCTACCGGTCTTACAACAGTTGCTATTAAACATCTACCGTATTTTCATTGTTTCTTTTCACACAAACTACGTATGAAAAGTTATAAAAGAAGTGCACAGATCTACAAATCGCCTTGTCGTAACATTTTCGCAATAAAACACGACAGTCGGTTTACAGGTTTTACAGTTATATTGACTGGCGTTATTTACAATCAGCAACATGGAGGACACCGGCGTTAAAGACGTTGTGTTATACTGTGGCGGGCGATGGTTAAAGCGTTCGCTCGTCACGCTGAAGACCCGGGTTCGATTCCCCACATGGGTACAATGTGTGAAGCCCATCTCAAGTGTCCCCCCGCCGTGATATTGCTGGAATATTGCTACAATTGGCGCAAGACTAAACTCACTCACTCACTGTAATGTGACAAGGCTAACGCCTAGTCTCTGAATACACACACACACACACACACACACACATACATACACACACATATATATATATATATATATATGATATATATATATGATTTTGACAGAAACAAATAATTCTTTATAAATTAAAAAGGAGCCCCAGTGAGGTGGGAGATACAGCAGGAAATCTAGACTTGCTTCATTTAGAGCTTTAGCATTGCAGAAATGGCTGGACGGGAGGGAAAATAATGCGGTTCAAGGCCTGTACAAGACTTAACCGTGGCCAGCAGACATGTCAGAATAACATGGAAGGAAGGAATCGCTGATGAAGTTCCTTTGCTATATAGAAGCATAACCTGGTTCTACCGATGTGACAAACGTGTACGGCCTTCGGGCCTTCCTCCCACATTAAGCAGACACGCCGTGATGCAATTAAGTACTTACCATGCACTAACCACTAAACTCTCTTTACCCACCCCCTTTTGTGTCTCACCATCTCTCTTTCTCCCTCCCTCACCATCTCTCTTCCTCCCTCCCTCACCATCTCTCCCCACACACCCCTCCCTCTTCTCTCTCTCCGTCCTTTATCTGTGTCTCGCTGACTTTGTTGACACATCCAAATCGCGAAGACTGATGCTTATAATGTTGATCACTGGATTGTCTGGTCCAGACTCGATTATTTACAGAGCGCTGCCATATACATGTAGCTGGATTATTGCTGAGTGCGGCGTAAAACAACAAACATAAACCAAATCCTTCATCTGTCTTACCTCTCCGCAGTAGCATATTTTATACCAAGGAACTTCTCGCTGGCGCGTGTCCTCACCCCCTCCACGTCCCCCAATTTGGTGGTGACGACGACAGCATCGGCAAGACTACAGCTGTACTGCAGTATGAGCACAGACACGAGAGACGACAACGACCACATTGCAGTGATGGTATAAAGTGCTTAGTGACAAGCATGGGGGACGGTTCTTATATAGCCAGTTTCATTTTAATTAACTCGTTCTGAGAGTGGCACTTTGACAACGTAATAACATAGACATTGGATTATTGAACTTAAACGATTGTTACTTTGTAATATCAATTCATATGTATTAGATCTAAAATGATTTCGTGGTAATTAGAAGTATCAAACAACGCTCACATTGTTCAGTCCCTGTGATACACGAGAAAATGCAGCCAGGCGTAATAACTGCATGATGTGAGGTTGATGAACTGATGGTCCAGTAATGACCTATTAATACGAACATTACAATGACAAGTAGTAGGCCACATACAAATAGTTATTGATCTTGTTGGTCGATTAATAATATTATTGTTATTGTTGTTTCGATCATTATTATTGTTATAATCATCATCATTATTATTATAGTTCTTTGAATCTATTTTGATTTGATGACTGAGTGTGGTTTTACGCCGCTTTTAGCAATATTCCAGCAACATCACGGCGGGGAACACCAGAAATGGGCTTCACACATTGTACCCATGTGGGGAATCGAACCCGGGTCTTCGGCGTGACGAACCATCGCTTTAACCACTAGGCTACCCCACCGCCCCCAGACGGAAAACAATGACTGCAGTTATTCATGTACACCATTAGGAATGCTTGACTAAGAGACGAGTAACACTAAAATGTGTAACTTTGGAATAACTCTGAAAGTAAGAACTTACTATATTTTTCATGCGAAAATAGAACATAATCGGTTTAAGTTATGAGTCTGTGATGAAAAACACTATCTCTTTGTGTTTGTGTGTTGTTTAACTTCGCACTCAGCAATATTCTAGCTATATGGCGGCGGTCTGTAAATAATCCAGTCTGGACCAGAGAACTTATACACAGCTGCAGCTGTGCAAAAGGTATAGTAAAAATATTATAAAAACAGTTGAAAAAAACTCTGATTCAAAGAATAAGTAGCATGCGTTTTCGCATCGATTTATTTTACTTATACTACAAAACAAATGGTTTAATATGTCATATATGGAATGTGTGATCATAACAGGGGGCACTGCTGATTTGCTCAGAACTATGTGGAATATGGAAATATGTGAAAACACGATACCATTTAGAAAGTGGTCAAACGTAACATATTAGGTGGAAAGACCGATGGCTGAGTGGGTTAGAGCGCTGACTTTGTGTGTTTGCGATTAGGCGCCTGAGGGTTCGAATCCCGCATGGGATTCAACCTAACAAAGATACTATTATCTGTACTTTACTGGGAAAATGTAATCCTAAATATCCCAAATATAACACACATTACACGAGACGACCGAATACATCGGGCGGTAGATGCTCCGCCAACGTCATATGCGCCATGCAGAGGGAAACGGCATTGAATCACCGACCATCCTTTGTCTGGCAGAAGCTTTACCCACTAGACCACAGGCGTTAATAGCAAAATGACGTGTGACAGTGGGACTGAAATCAACATGTTAACCAACTCGGGAATAGAACTGGTCTCTGTTAAAACTACATGTCACCATCGACACATGCGACTTTTATTAAGATGGTCCTAGAATGTAAGATCAATGTGGCTGAAAGGGTCGTTGTCGGCACGGGTACTACAGATATGTACCCCAGGTACGTTTCTGTATCCAAAAATATACCCTAGCCACAATCAGAATACAGAAACGTACGTTAGGGCAAGTCCATTCCGCATCGAGTCGTTTTCTTGATCGGAACTGGCATACTATTGTATTAGATGTACACCTTTAGACTTTAGAGCTGTATACTCCTCAGGGAGTTGAGATTGATAATATGATGTGCCGTTGAGAATGACATCCAGTGATCGAGGGAGAAAAAAACCCAGCGCCTTGAGCATGCACTAGTTGCCTGGATATGTGCGCTATATAAATATCCTTTAATAATAATATAAATAATAATTTGATTGCGTTATATAAGAAACGAGCATACACAGTAACATTTATATTTAACGAAACACGAGGCCAGTCGCAATACGGTGAACTACACTCGGTTTCAGTTTTGGGTTGCGGAATATGAACTCGTCCCCCGTTTAGGGTACCGGGTAGGTTTCTGTAGTTTGATTTTGTTTAGGGTACATGTCTGTATACAGAAACGTACCTGGGAGACACACCAACAGGTGCATTTTTCGACCTCCCAGCGTTCAATGATTTCAGTTCGGTGAAACACCTGTAATAGAGTATATTTGTGTCACGGTCATTATTCTGTGATGTACATATAATCAGCTACATCAAATATATTTGGGGAGATACAAATCTTCTACGTGTAATGACCTGACCTTTTGTGGCTTTGATGTTGTGTGGATTATATTGGAATCATTAGGGTTATCTCAATCATCAAACTGCCCTCAACGCCATATGGGTTTCCCTGACTCCGATAGACAGGCAGTGTTAATGGCGCTCGAAATGGTATTGGTATTGATAAATGTGTATGGCTAAACGGATAACTGAACATGTTCTAGCGTCCGATCTCAAAGTCTCTGACGACACGTTGTCAAAGATATACGCCCATGATTACCTTTATTGAACAACTTGAACACCTGTCAACTCGATGACGTCATCAGCTGACCAACGTGTGCACATATATCATGAAGTCCAGAGGTCAGGGGGAAATGTTCTCGAGTGAATTTTTTTGGGGAGAGTGGGTGAGCAACCCCAATTCCACCCACCCCCGCTCTCCCATGGATCCGCCCCTGGTAATGTGATATGTTTGTACGAAATTGTCAAAGTGACTGACGCAAAATCACGCAGAACGACAACGGTAATTATTGGCATTTCTGGCTTCTTCTCTTACTTACAATGTAAACTACCGGTATAAATTACATGACAATACACATATAGTCAGAATCATCATAGAGAAAAATCCATTTTTGACATTAATTGAAAGTTATTTTTAGATATAGAGTGTATAACGTTATACATAATAACTCACAGGAATTTCATATATATGTATATTTATGACGTTCAGATATTGGGCAGTATTTTGTTCGCTCATACTTTCCGTTAAGATTATTATTATTATTATTATTTTTTACAGATTAAAGATGAAAATAAAGCAGAGAGGGTTCGGGTGATCCTGGCACAGTCAGGCTGGTAAGGCACATCATCAGCTCAGGGCCCTTGCCCCCTCTACACACAGCCCAGACAGCGAATGGGACTTCTCCCAGGGAACACTGCCTTCACATGCATCACCAGAGGATCATCCGATAAATAGATATGTGCAAAAGTACACAATAAAATTCTATCATGAAGAGCCTCTATTATTATTATTATTATAATAGGATATTTATATAGCGCACATATCCAGGCAACTAGTGTTTGCTCAAGGCGCTGGTATTTATTCTCCCTCGATCACTGGATGTCATTCTCAACGGCACATCATATTATCAATCTCAACTCCCTGAGGAGTATACAACTCTTGCAGCCACTAGGCGCACCGAGTTTTGTGGCTTTCTCATCCTAACGAGGTACCCATTCACAGCTGGGTGGAATGGGGCACATAGTCACAGTACTTTGTCCAAGTTCACTGCACGTTGCTGTACCCGCAACTAGGTGTTTGCACGTATTCATGTGGCCACCATCTGGTCATATATGAACGGATTCGTGGTTCTTTTAAGTGCACAGGGTTGTGTACTGTACACTAGGGGTTGTGACAACACTGAAAGAGTCTGCACACAAAGTTGACTCCAAGGTGTTTACACCTGGTCACAGGTGGGCTCGATCCCGACACCTCAACCTCGCTGGATCACTAGCCTGGCGCCTTAGCCAGCTCGCCCACCGCCAAATTGAAAAAAATAGTCGCACAGTGTCCGATAAAAAGCGGAGAAATGTACTGTTTTTCACGAATAACAAAACTTCGGACAACATTTAGCAGTGTCTAAATTTCAAAACGCCGAAGTAACACCATCGCATAGGAAATTTAATATTCTATATTTGTGTATAATTCTATATAGCTGTAGGTAGATCCAGGGTCGCGCGAGCGCAATTCACGCACAATGTTCACTTTTCAGATCTTATGAAAATGTGCGTCATAAGAAAACCGGGCATCCAAGGGCTTAAGCAAAATTCATCATTCGCGCAATCAAAATTCGCCATAGCGATTAACCGTTGGTTGACCCCACTAACGTCAAAAAACGAAGACGAGAGCTGGTGAGTGGGGCTTATCGGTCGGGACTGGATCGGTCCATTCAATAAGCAGCCTCCAAATAACGTCATCGATCGCTAAAGCAACACAGTTTTCATTTATACTATCAAAAGTGAATACAATCATTTGAATAAACACAATTAGCTAATTATTGATAGTGTATATGTGTTCTGATACGCATTACGGAAATTTAATTTCCGATCATTGTTGCAAATACTTACAGCTGCAACTTTGATGATGATTTTACAACTGAGTTCTACGCGTTATTTTGAATCTTTCTTATCTTTTTCCATGCATAGAATTAGAAGATATAGAGGATACTAAACGCCTTATAAGGTAATACCATTTTTATTAAATGAGTTAATGAATTGGTATCAAACTCGCTTTCAATATGGTAATCTTGTTTGATCCATGTTGCCCGAATGTTATGCGTTTTGAATTTTAAACAAATGTAGTTCAGTACGATTTTATTATTTAAACGCACGTTCTGTATGTGTAATGGCCAAAATGGGATTATTATTCTATTTTTATTTAGTTGTATCTTTATTAAAGGTCACATGCAACCCAAAAATCAAACATAATTGAAACACAATTATCACTTATTCATGACATATAATATACATTGCTGGTTATGAAAAAACATATAAACAAAATTATAAGCGTACAATCGCAAATCAAAAGTGCAATATTGTGTACTTGGGTTTACTTCCCAAGAAACGAAGCAGCTGGGATACCGAACCCAGTCAGAGCGGGTGGGTGTGCACTCAAGTGTAACGGCTGGCTCATTTGCAGATGCCCTCACGGCTCATTGTGTGTGTATATATAGAGATGTTGGGTTTTGTAAATACATGTTCATTTTTTTGTTTATAACATGTTGCAATCAACAGACATCATAACATGTCATGTGTACAAGTATCACACCTGCCTGTCTGTGTAATTACATAATGTGACAGAGACCGAACTCGGGCCATAAATCAATGCGTTTTGTTTATGGTGTATAGCCTGATAAGTGTTAAGTTCAAACTGGTCAGTGGTCGAAGTTGTGTATTGAATATTGTCATTAGCAGACAGGCAGACACATAGGTGTCAATAAAACAGACATTGAGTTTTGTCTGTGACAACGACATATCTATATCACAGTTAGAAATTCTGTCAACGCTAAATAATGACATTGCTTTTAAGTATCGAACTGAGAAAGTGACTCGGTAAGAAGAACGTGTGGTGAAATAGACAAATGAAATTATATAAACAGTTAAATCTGTAATCTACTGTCATAACATATAAAAAGCTCGCTCCAGTCAAATATCAACAAAACATTAGAAAAATAGCTCACACCAAAGCCTTCACCGAGTATTCACCGGACAAACCGCTTCCAAGCAGCGTGAACCTATTTCACTGCGCATGTGCTATGAGCGCAGCCCAGCTGTTGAAACTACTTGAATTCCCCCAAGCGCTGGGGGAAAATTAGTGAATCGTTTGAACTACGATTTCGCGCGGGTTTTTTCATCGCGTTATTTTTCAACTTTATAAGTTGAATTTGCATTTGTGATGATTTTTTTCGGTAAGTCCATACCGAAAGGTATCAGAATCTGCAAAGTTGTATTTTACGTTGTATGTGACCTTTAAGTGTTCAAGTTCATTAGCAAGTTAATTTTTCCAGTAAAGTAATTTTTTACATTATTTTTCTAAGTGTAAGTTCTTATAAGAATATTTATTCATTCTTCATCTTAAGATATTAATATTTTTCTATTTCATTTCAAGCTTGAATAGGTTTGTGCTTCTGTACCTTAAAGGTTACTAGTTAAAAGGAGATAATTTCCTATTATTTCATTAATTTTAAGTATTCCCTTATTAAGGGAGGTAATTCAGGGTGGATTGTATTTTAGCCCTTGATCTTAGTTCTGGGTACCCTGGCTATTTCTCATATCACTTATGACAGAGCACATGGCAGGGTGCACATGGCAGGGTGCACATGGCAGGGTCCTCATGGAAGTTAGTCAAGCTGAAGTGGAAGTTTGTTCAGTTAAAGTTATCTTTATGGGAATACAGTAATGGTGAGCTATTTCTAAACTCTGTCAAAAGAAACGCAACCCCTGTATTTTAGAGATTTTGATCTGAAGTTTTAAGACGACACAGCATTTTTATTATTTAAGACAGAAGTCTGAAATTTGGCAGAATAATAACCAAGATGGGCATGTTTAAAATTGTCATTTCAAAAGTCATCTCACAGACACCAGTTTGTCACCAGGGGCGTCTTTCTCAGTATCTCGTATGAGGCACCACGAGCTGCAATCACTGCACGGCATCTCCTTGGACAAGAACGGATAAGACGCCGGATTCTTTCCTGGGGAATGGCTCTCCACTCCTCCTGCAGTGCAACGCCGAGCTGTTGCAGCGTCTGTGGCGGCGGCTGACGTTGACGTACGCGTCGACCCAGAGTATCCCACAGGTGTTCAATAGGGTTGAGGTCTGGTGTGATTTAGAGGGCTATGGCAAGACATTGACGTTGGAATTCTGCAGAAAGTTCATTTGTTGCACGTGCAGTATGAGGCCGGGCGTTGTCTGGTTGAAAAATCTGTGTCTGTTGGTCAATAATCGGGAGAAGGTGAGGCTGTAATACGTGGTTGATGTAACGTTGGGCTGTCAGGTTCCCTTCAACGATCACCAAGTCTGATTTCTGGTTGTATGAGATGGATCCCCAAACCATAACGCTTTCTCCGCCAAATCTGTCCCCTGTCGGACGCAGATGGGCGCAAAACGTTCATGACGTCTCCTATACACGTTTTTCTTCCGTCGTGATGTTGCAAAAGAAACAGGATTCATCAGAAAACCAGATGCGCCTCCAGTTTTGTAAAGTCCATATCCTTACGTTGTTGCACCACCTGAGTCGTCGGCGGAGATGTAGGGGGCGTAGTACAGGTCCAACAACTGGTCTACAGGCACGTAAACCCGCTTCTTTCAGACGGTTCCTAATCGTTTGAGCTGACACTCTCCTCAAACCTGGTATTTGTGTGGCAGTCACGGTTGGTAGGGCATGCCGATTACGCAGGTGATGGACCCGGATGTACCGATCTTGAAGGGGTCGTGATTCTTGGCCTTCCACTTCTCGGGCGATCGTTGGTCAAATTGAAGTTGTTGTAGCGGCTCCAAAGTCGGGATATCGTTGTTTTGTGAACATTTAGGTGCCGTGCAACAGTTCCAAAACTTTCTCCGGCTTGAACACGACCAATGGCGATATTTCGGTCGGCAGCACTCAATCGTGGCATTTTCACACAGCTTTTCGGCGACAAATGAATGAATATAATACGAAAGCACATGGGCTTTATACACCCCTACATTAACTGCCATTTCATGATTTGCATGTGTGTTTTTGTGCAGAAGTCACCATGAGGGTCATTTCATGCGTTGTGACGGAATAAGCAATAAAATACACTTATGCGTACAAATGCAGTTGTTTGGATGGTAATCTTCATTAATTACGTGTATAATTTCAATACATTCGAATAACATTTAGTTTGGAAGCAATAACTTCATTCAAACGAATTTTCATATCTGAGGACAGGGGTTGCGTTTCTTTTTTTGACAGAGTTTATTTATTTTGTAATTTATTATTTTATGTATAATAATTTGCTAGGATATTTTAGGTATGTTTTATAAACTGTTTCTCTGTTTGCATTTTTTGGAAGTAACTTTCTATATTACACTGAAATAGGGTTTTATGTTATAAGTATTAAGCTCAAGTAGCAAGTGTATATTGTCAATCTATTTGTCAAATAATTATACTATTTTACTCTTTTGTCAGTCACTTTTTATGATAGTTTATTTTATTGTTTGGCAGTTAATCTGCTAGTTCTGACTAGAAAAGAAAAGAAGAGAATAAAGTCAACATTAAGTTTAAGTGAAGTTTGTTGGTCCTACAGCATGGATGAATTAAACTGGTTCAACTGTTTGTCCACGCAGCAAGATCAACCCAGTCAGCCGTTTGAGTAATCTTTGCTAAATTTTCGCTTGGGTAATTAATTAGTTCAAGTCATATATTGTTCTCTCTTTCAACCTGGAGAGCGGAAGGTCGCGTCTTCGATCCCCGGTCGCGTCATACCAAAAGACGTTAAAATATGGTACTTGTTGGTCTCAGTCTGGCGCTCGGCATTAATGTGTACAAGGACTGGTCGGCTCGGAGTCAGTATAATGTGTCTGAGTGGGGTATTCATGCTAACTGCGGCATGGTATCTCAGTGAGCTAGCACTATCAAAGCTAGTACAAGCAGCCGCACATACACATACACACGCATCCACGTCGTCACATGAGCGAAATATTCTCAAGTACGACGAAAAACCCAATTTTACCTCACCTCACCTCTTTCAACCTGGTCACAACCAGGGGCATATTTGCTGTACTTTTGTTTAAAAATTCAAGGGCAATTAAAGTGCCCAGTGGTGTAAGAAATACTATGTCTATGTTAGCACTTTATAGCCTAAACAATAGGTTTTCCTATTTTAATCCAGTTTTGGCCTAAACCCACCACAAACATGTCTACATACCCTTGACTACGGACACTACAAAATGGCGTATAACAATGAAGATTAAAAATGTTTTTTTTTGTAGCAAGCAGTTTATGAAAAACAAAACCAAAAACATTCAATGAGGGTCAGTATGTGTTCTATTTTCATTGGAACCACATTGTAAAGTACATGGTCTTTTTCTCTATCTGAGAAATCAGAAGTAGTATGATAAAAACGTGGTAAATAAATAGACATAGGTAGAAAATAACTTTTAATCAGTACCTAGTAAGTTATATCACACCCTTTCAAAACTTCTCAGTAGTATGTCCAAGATATTTTTTATGGATTAAACTTTTTTTTTATTTCCCTCACAACGTTTCGGGCCTATTACAGATCACTTCATCAGGTGAACTGGAATGATCTGTAATGGTCCCGAAACGTTGTGAGGGAAATAAAAAAAGTTTAATCCATAAAAAAATATCTTGGACATCTATATACAACTTCTAAATGCCGCTAAAAGACATCTTCTCAGTAGTAGCATTTGACAAAGCTGTGAAACATTAAGTACAAAGACAAACACGTAGGTAGCTGATAACGACGTAAGGATTTACATCGAAACGTCGCTCTATGCAATAAATAAGAAGTTGTCCAGAAAGTTGTATGTTTCATTTTTGAGCTGATTACCTTGCCTTGTCCTGTATTTAGGGCTACGGACACTACATTTTGCAAAGTGTCCATTTAATGAACAGAAAAACGGTAACAAGACAACAATTAATGTTAAATATCAAACACACGGCATTTCTCTTGGAACAACTACAGGAATGAGCGAATACGTTTAGTTTAACGCCGCACTCAGCAATATTCCAGCTATATGGCGGCGGTCTGTAAATAACCGTGTCAGGACCAGACAATGCAGTGGTCAACAGCATGAGCATCGATCTACGCAATTAAGATGCGATGACAGAAACATTTGAAAATCGGGGCTACTCGGGGCTACTGACACTACAGAAATGTCCCAAATACCTGAGATATGTAACACATGAGTCGCACAATAGTGATTGTAAAATCTAAGAAAATATAACAAGTATACCTTTCTTTGTGAAGAAGCGCATGCATCTCCCCATTTTCAGGTAAAATATGAAGGTATGAACGTAATGAATCAAGCTTCATGAAACATAGTGAGAATTTAGGCTGCAAAATATACCAGGTTTTTGGAGGGCAAAAAAGGTTTGATGCCATGTCGAAAGCTGATATTAAATATAATAACATCAAGACAGTACAGCAGCAAAATGAAAAATTACACGCGACCTTCTTTTCATGTATTTTTTAATTCCTCGTTGGTATTCATGGTATTACAACAAACATATATAAAAAAACATGGCCCTTGATTGTGACCAGCTCATTTGGTAACAGTTAGTACACAGATTTAACGTTAACAGTCGGACTAACACATACTCCGACAGTCATCCCTTAAAGGACTGGCGGGCGGTGGGGTAGCGTAATGGTTAAAGCGTTGGCTCGTCACGCCGAAGACCCGGGTTCGAATCCCTACATGGGTACAATGAGTGAAGCCCATTTCTGGTGTCCCCCACCGTGATATTGCTGGAATATTGCTAAAAGCGCCATAAAACCAAACTCAGTCAGCTTCAAGGACTGGCGGTGTGGGTAGCCTAATGGTTAAGGCGTTTACTCGTCACGTTGAAGACCCGCCGTGATATGGTTGGAATATTGCTAACAGCGACGTAAAACTATATTTATTGAACATGTTTCAACAACTCGTTCATTCAGGCTATCCCCATATTATTTTTAGAATATTGCTGACTCCCACGTCAAAAACTAACTCACATCTACTGAGTCGCTGGACTTAGGTGCTTTATACTGTATGGAATGCTTTATATCCTTTAACTCTTCTCCAAGCCTATTAGTGCCGGATTGTAACACAATATCATTCGCCTTGATGATACTTGGATTTACATTGATGATACTTAGATCAAAGTATCTAATACTTAGATCAACATGGATGAGCTTAGATCACTTGACACTTAGATCAACGTAGCTGATACTTAGATGAACGTAGCTAGCTGAACGTACTTAGATCAACGTAGCTGACACTTAGATCAAAGGAGCTGATACTTAGATCAACATAGCTAATACTTCGATCAACGTAGCTGGCACTTAGATCAAAGGCTGACACTGATACTTAGATCAACGGAGCTGATACTTAGATCAACATAGGAGAACTTAGATCTACGTGGATGATGCTATTCACATCTACGTACAATATACTTATATGATGTTATAATATAGTCAGAAAATGTATAATCTACTATCAAATCATCGACTTTGGGAACAATATTTTCTCGAGTAAAAGTTCTAGGTGATTTTTGTAACCTCTGTTTCATTTCATAATGCCATATCGTTTGACCTTGACATTTAATAAAGTAACTCTTCATGTGATTGTGTCAAACTTTTGTAAAAAGAACTACTTTTATCTTTTTATATTTTACTTCTGATATTTTGAAAATTTGAAATGATTTCAGTGTGCGTGCGTGCGTTTGTATAAACTATGCCAAGCTCGAGTCGCAACTTCACAAAACAATATCAGGGCCTGAGAAATGATATGGACACACATGGTTATGATATCAATAAAGAAGAAGATGAAAGTATCATGATGTGTTCTTTTTTGGCACTACCACTCTTCCATACTAATTCATTGTCTGTATATTTTCCTCATACGATATTCTCACAAGAAATATCGCCACACGACACGTGTCAGTCTGCGATATAGCACTGATTTAAGGGTGTGTCTCGCCCTATGTGTCGTGTGCTCTTGAGCGACGTGAATAATACCGGAGGCATTCGTAAAATAACTGGGCTGTCGTGTGAGTACTCCTGTTAGAGAGGCACGTTCCATTTTAGTTTCAATCCTCCGTCTTTTGGACAGCCGTCGCTGAAAATAATCCCCGAAATGAATCTAACAGGGGAGTTTCGCTTTCGGAAGCCAAAACTAAATTGTCCGGTCTCGACACTCAGTCTCTGACCTTCACCTACGTAGAGCGGAAGGTCACCTGATTTCAGGGTCACCTGAATGTGATATGTTTGTTCGCTATCCAGAAAAATGGGTGCCCTTAAATTTGCACTTGCTATACCGTTTGCATCCGAAAGCGTACCAGCTACGATATCAGTTTCTAAAGTGAGTTTTCTGTAGTTTCCATAGCAACTGACATTCTTGTATATCTTTAGGTGATATTTATGACAATAGATATGTTGTCGACCAGATCCGAACATGTTAAATCCGTGAAACATAACTCTCCGACTACACTTCAGATAAACATCGTCGGTTATCTCCCCTTTCGGTGATTCCCCTAACTTCTTCCTATCACAACATAGCGGCACATCAAACGTCTCGAAGTGTGTTACGCGTTCCAGCTTTGAACAGTCCTTCCTGATGTCTCTGGATCTAAAGGGAGACACATCTTCGACAGGGCAAAGAAAATAACTGAGAATTTTCACATGTTCCTCGTTGGTCAGAAATTTGCTGGCTACAACAGTCCTGATATAGAAAATAGGATCCATTTCCGGGAACATAATGTTGAAGAAGTCTGATCCGATGACCTTTCTCTGGTTCTGGGGGGTCACTTCCAGCCTTTGACGGACACACTCAGCCTCTGACCATCGGACAGCCGCGTTGAACATAGACTCAGGCTTGGCCACCAGGCAGAGGGCATTGATCACATTATGGAAACAGCATTGGCATAGATCTTGAAGTCCCTGAGAGTCGAGGACTGCCTCTCCATTCTTCGCCATCATTAGTAGTGTCTGTCGCGTGGAGGCCCACCTCGTCGAAGCCGTGTGCTTGTTCCAGGACGTCACAGGCGGTGTCCGGGCACAGAGAACCCTCTAGGAAGTCCAGGGATAAACGCTCGAGACCCTCCACAGCGTACTTCTTGGCCAGGTACAACATTGTTGTTGCGTTGTCAGGTGTCACTTCAGGCTTCTCCCCATACAGGTATCTGTAACACCAGGATGGGTATATTGTAACTGTTATTATTGCTGCTGCTGCCTGCTGCTGCTGCTACTACTACTGCTACTAC